>NC_133774.1:138078136-138116321 GCF_003597395.2 Chelonoidis abingdonii
TTTTGCACTAGCTGTGGGTCTGACCCATTGTTTCTTGTACTTTTTAAAAAAAACTTCTATAGCCGTTGCTGACTTTGTGACAGTCAGTGAAGTTATGTATTTAATACTTAAGAATGAAATAATTTGAAGGTTCTGTTTGGTTGCTTGGCAAATCTGAGATAGCCTCTCCAGTGCTGCACAGATATTATTTCACATAACAAATCTGATGATCTACCTACACATCAGCATAACCACAAGAGAGGTATGGGCTAGTAGTGTGCACACAGGTCTAGCAAACTAAAATTTCTAAATTCTATTCCTAGCTCTGTCTTGTCACATAATTTCTCAATTTCCCCATATAAAATTATGAATGATGTAGAGAAAGTAAATAAGGAAACGTTATTTACTTGTTCCTATAATACAAGAACTAGGGGCTACCAAATGAAATTAATGGGCAGCAAGTTTAAAACAAATAAAAAGTTGTGAAGGCTAGGACTATAACCGTGTTTAAAAGAGAAGTGGATAAATTCATGGTGGTGAAGTCCATAAATGGCTATTAGCCAGGATGGGTAAACAATGGTGTCCCTAGCCTCTGTTCGTCAGAGGATGGAAATAGATAGCAGGAGAGAGATCACTTGATCATTGCCTGTTAGGTTCACTTCCTTTGGGGCACCTGACATTGGCCGCTGTCGGTAGACAGATACTGGGCTAGATGTACCTTTGGTCTGACCTGGTATGGTCGGTCTTATGTAATTGATCAAAAAGAGCCAGTAAGAAGAAGCGTGTTGCACTGCCCATATTAACAGCCATAATCACCTCTCTCTGAGGGACAGGAGGAGCAATATAGAGGACAAAGGAAAGGGAACCCATCTCCCACTCTTGTAGCGAATGCCCTGTTCCACTAGCAGAAGATACATGAAAGGTTTGGGGTAGAAAACAGTAGAAGACAGGAACAGAGGAGAGTTATGGTGCATGGAAACAAGAGGGTAATGTGGGATGCAAGAGAGACAGAACAGAACAAAGAGTAAAGAGACAGTATTGCATGAGAGAGTACAACAGAAAAGAGCAACTGTTGAAGAATGAGAGGAAAGGAAATACTGACCTAGATAGTCAGCTCCTGCTTTGGCCGCACAGAGCAGGCGTACTACCTACCTAGTAAATTCCTCAATGCCAGAAAAATTCTTGGATACCGCAGGGACATGTTCAACTGGATCATATATAATCCCAAAACAGAGGGATGGCCAGAGTGCAGTTGCATTCCGACAACAACAATATGGGCACCTCAGTCCCTTGGTAGCACAGCCAGCTGGAGTAAAGTTTAGAGCAGACCTGCACAACTCGTAAAGGGGCAAGGGCCATATTACTCCAAAGAAAACAGCTGAGGGCTGAATCTGCCCCTGGCCCCGCCGACGCCCCCCAGCCCTGCCAAGCCCTCCCCCAAAACACAACACCCCCCAGTGCCACTCAGCCCCCCTGAAACACGCCACCAAGCACCGTCCGCCTAGTGAAAACCAACTCTCCTTCCCCAGAGCTTTCCCACCAAAACAGTGGTATTGAACCTTAGTAATAGTTTAGAGCAGGCCCCTAAGGTAGTATAATTAAGGTAAAAGAAAAGTGTCTTTTTGCTAGAAATAGAATAAGATCTTCCCCCAACTTTGTAATCAATTGTCCTGTTGAATGAATGAGGTGTGATTGAGGAAGGCATGGAAGACAGCACCTCCACACAGCTGCAATCCTTGGAGAAGGGATGGGAGCCAGACCAGATCAGTAGAACAGGTCAGCCACAACTCGCAGCTCGCCTCCTCAGACCCCCTCCCGCCACTGCCCGCCCACTCGCCTACTCACCCCCCATGGGACTCACAGTGAGCCCGTCTAGTCATCCCCCGCAGGCCACACAGTGAGCCCCTGCGGACCACATGTGACCCCCGGGCCGCATGTTGTGCGGGCCTGGTTTAGAGCAGTCTCAAGGCCACCCTAAGCTATGTGAGAGAACAGACCAGTGGAGAACCAGGTCTATGATTGGGCACCCACAAACTGCACCCAATATATACTAGGCACAGCTGAAAGTCTGGGCCACTACTTTTCAAATACAGTGGAGGAGAAAGAAGCAACTGTAATGAAGCAAATAGTGAGAAAGTGGTGAGGGTTATAGAATGAGCTGAAAATGGAAAGAAAGAGGTGGAAAGGAAAAAGCAACACATTCCACTTCTAGGGAAGCAAATGTTGTTTATTTCCACCCATGCAATAGTTGTGCTTCCCTGAAGAAGTTCTGTACTTCTAAACTGAGAAAACAGCAATATTACTGAATACTCTAGATGCCAGAGATCAGCAACCACAGAGAAAAAAAGAGAAAATTAAAACTCAACTACAATTAGGCAGAGCACAAAAAACCACTGTTGGCTCTCCACAAATTCAGAGTCTGCCCTTCTTCCCTGCTCAGATTTTAAAAAGATGTTTATGAGAGTATAATGGACAAAAGGAGAGCACAAACTTTGCAGTATATAAACATGGCCTTCTCACTACATCAAACGACCTGAAAACGTAAATTTTATTTCCCTTCCCCCACTCCCCCTTCTAGAAGTCACTTACAGGACTAATATTTCATCTGCCTCACATTTCATATTGCTTGGAATGTGGCTGCTGAGAAAGTTAAATTAAGGTGCCTTTCAGTTTTGTAATATGTGGTTAATATAAATTCTCTCCCATTAGCGTTTTTTTTGTTTGTTTTTAAACTGTGGTAATAAAATTGAATTACTAACCTCTCTTGTACAAAGATGAAGGATGGAATAAAAACAATGAAAACAATTCTATTCTATTCACTATTTTATAAATTTGCAAAATGCTTACTATAAAATGTAAGTGTATATTATGCCACTACCCTCATAGCTTTACACGCCAATATTCTCCCCCCCTTATGCCCTTCTGTTGTTTAGAAAATTTTATCCAACAAAATTACAAATACTTGTGACCTACCTGCAAGCTGAGCTGTTATAGCTTGAAATGGTAGTTTTCTAAACATGTCCACCAGAGGCTGTACTTTTCTGATGCTGACAAGCTCATGTTTACCATAGTCCAACTCATATACTGATACCAACCCATTTGTCAGAATTCCTTTTATTAACACCCTGTGCCACCTAAATGGTATTTAAAAAAAAGAGTGAAAAAAGAAAACAAAGGGTGGATTGGAGTGTATGAGTCACACAAACTGAATGCAAACACAAAATAGCTCTGTGCAGTTCAAAAAGTCTTGTCTCTTTCACCAACAGAAGTTGATCCAGTAAAAGATATTACCTCACCCACCCTGCCTCTCTAATATTCTGGGACTAACAGCTACAAGCAAAATGGCAAACATGAAATAAGGAATTTTTATAATTTCTGGAGCTCCCTTCCTCCCTCCCTCCCAAGAAAAAGAGGAAAGAGAACAGAAAAACATGGTAAAGCGATATTTGGGGAGGAAAGAAATGAACGCCATCTATCCCTTTCTTTTTTGGTTTGGAATTTAAAAGAAAAAAATATAGAGGAGGAATAGAAAAGAGCCAAATCCAAAAACTGAAGAATAGTTTTACAATTTTCTATTGAAAAATGTAGTAGAAAAAAACATTTTTCCAGGCAGGAAAATCTGAAAACTGTTGATCGGTTCTAGGAAACAAGTACACACATTACCTAGCCAGTATCAAAATGTTATAGTGGTATCACGGCAGAGGTGAATTTTAAGGAGTGATTTGAATGATGAAGCAGAGGCTTTGCAGACATTTACAAGGAGCTCCATGGGCAGGAGTGTCAGGCTGTTTTGCTGGCCAGGGTGGAGAATGTTTTTGGTGACCCCTACTGAGTGGCAGAGCAAAAAACCCCCCACAGCTAGCCAATCAGCACTCCCAGGGTCACTGCCCTGCCTTCTCCCTGGGGCAGCACAGGAATGCAAAGGAGATAGCGTGGAAGAACCCTCAAGTACAACAACAGTTAAACTGTTTGAGCAGCATGGATGGGCACTGACTGCTTTGTGTCATACAGGAAATGGTGGGTAAAATTTTTAGAAGAACTTAAATGTTTAAGTCACATTTTTTCAAAAAGTGACTGGTTAAGTTTCAAGGAACGTCAATGGGACTTAAGTAAAAAGCTTTACAGTGCCTAATAGCTAGGATACAGGCAAGTCACCAAGCACCCTAAAAGGGAAAAACAAGTCTGAGGTTGAAAAGGGGGAGCCAGTGGAAGGGGAATGACCTGGATTAAACAACAAGGCAGAAAGATTTGACTGATGAATGAAAAATGAACCCATCACGAGAGCTCTAGACACATGTACAAGATGGCTTTTGAAGACTCTCCAGCACGTATTTTGGAACAATAGTAGAATCTGTATGAATTGTTCTTCCACTAACTCTTACCTGCCTTTCAAATGCTCAGATTGTAATTGTGTGCAACACTACTTTAAACAGAGAGTTTTCTATGGTATAGCTAAATTAAAATAGCCATTTGATGGAAACAGTTGTGATGAAAAAATCTTATACTCACAGTGATAAATAACTAGCAACCAAGGGGCAAATAATTTGCATGTAAATTTACTGCTGGCAAAAAAGTGCTTGACAGACTGACCTGTGGCTAAACTGAGAATGTCACATCAGGTACAGCAGGAAGAGAAGCAGGGTTTCAATCATTGTGTTCTAACTGTGACCACGAGGCAAGTAGAGTCTAAACCTCGTTCGCCCCCCTTGGTCTCACAGATTACTGACAATCTGAAATGTGGACACTTTCCCTTGTCAACTGAAATGAGGCCAATTACCTAGAAATGCATAATTTGTATTAATCTAACTTTGAGAACATTGAGCACCAATTAAGATTTCTCTGTGCATATCTCTAGTGCTAGTGGTGGGCATTTGGACCCTGCAAGAATCACCGCAGACAACAGCCTGCCTCAAGATAGTACACATCTTTTACGAAAGCATCTACTTACTTATTTTCCACTTTAGCAGCATACAGATTGTTCTTCTTAACAGCAATGGGTCTCTCCTCTGCCATGCTGTAGTACAGAATCATTTCTTCCATGAGGACTTCTAGGTTGTGGATCTCTTGCCAAGGCTGGACGACAAAGTGACCAGGGTGGCAGGCCACTGAAATGTAGACATCCATGTGCTCACCAGGTTTTGGTAAGGGTAGAGGAGGTGGCATGTCAAGAGTAGGCACCACACTGCCGGGTTCTGGAGCAGGCTTGATAGACCCCATGAGGCTTTTCTTGAGGCCTAGGCCAATTAATTCTGGAGCAAGGATAGTATCACTTTTCCCTTTTATAAGGCTAGCATCACAGGGTGCAACACTCAAGAAGACATCTTTCTGATGCTTCCACAAGTCTGCACTAGTGATCTGCCGATTGATACTCCGATCAGGGTCTGGGAAGTTCTTTGGAGTAAACAAGTAAATATATGCAATTCCCTTTGAGTCATCCAGTTTAGCAACCTTTAAAGGGAAGAAATAAAGTAAACTATTATTAAATGCATCTACATCTTTAATTTTGTATGACCCAAGATTAAAGCCTTTTACAGGAGGAAAAACTGGAATGGTTATGTTAAAGTAATCTATTTTGAAATAAAAATATTTTCAAAGACTTGGCACAAATAGTTTATTGCTAAGGTAAAGCTAACAAAATATGTTGACAAAGGTATTCACGATGGCTGAAAATGGCAAGTAAAGCAAACTGCTCAATATGGAACAGTAGTAGCAACAGCATCGTTGAGGTTGGGCTAGGGTGACCAGACAGCAAATGTGAAAAATCAGGACGGGGATGGAGGGGGTAATAGAAGCCTATATAAGAAAAAGACCTAAAAATCAGGACTGTGTCTATAAAATCAGGACTTCTGTTCACCCTAGGTTGGACTCCATTTTGCACTTACTGCAAGAGTTCACCCTCTGAGTTTTGTATGGAAAATGTGTGTCTGCCCCAAATTTACACTACAATTTCAGAGTTTAGCATTTTCAAGTAAATCTGTTAGTTTGAGTTCTGAACAATTAAAAATTGATCTTAAAGGTCACATTTTGAGTCTCAGTTTTTCAGACCCCCTGCCTAAAAGCCAGACTGCAGAAAGTTAGAAGTTTGTATTTGGTGCTAGCTCAACATGTTAATTAAAAAAATAAGTGAATCCTTACATGCAAGAGCTAAACAGAGAACATGGTATGGGTTGGCTGCAATCATCTTCGGACAAGGTAAGTGGGAACCCTTCTGAACAGTTATGGGGAGGCACAGTACTGTATTTTGTCATGTGCCCCCACTTACGTTGCCAGTAATTTTCCCTACAGCCAAATGGGCTGTTGCCTGCACATAGGGAACCACTTTTGCTACTCTTCAGGCATTTCTATTGAGATCTTCGACAAAGGAAATAAGGAGAGAAATCCTGTCTGCTTGTGGTGGTGCTGGAATGCTGCCATCTCCCTTAGGGAAGAATTAAAGCTATGATATTCCCTGACATACGGTGGTTGTACATCTGTGTAGCAGAGTAGAAGGCTCACACTGTTGTTTGAACTTTTCAATTCCTTACTTTTTAGGTTGTGTGTTAGTTAGGATTTTGTGTATGCTTAACATACACTGTTTGGTGTGTTAAATATTATTGACCATAACACAAACATACCTATGTTAAAACACTATACATACACCAACCCATGGTGCAGCTTCACTTCAAGAGCTTCAGAGAAATTAGTAAATTTTTATGATCACTAGTCTCAAGAATGCTGTACAACTGAATTATTAAAAGTTAATTTTACCATTAACTCAGATTTAGTCAGTGCAGAAAACCAAATTATCATCAACAGATTTAGACTGTGAAACTATGCATCTTTCCAGCTTTTTAAAGACAGGTGGAATAAAAGATAAGGTCCACAGGAAGTGAGCATCTTAGGAGGTCTCAGGAAGGGCTTGGACAGAAGTCAGGAGAACTGAGGGGAATTTCCCCATGGTTAGACAGTGGAAGCCTATTAAATATAGGCCTAGATTTTCCAAAATGAATGTCTACAGTTAAACTTCCAAGTTCATACTTTGGCCCCTAAATAAAACTGCCTAATTTTCAAATGCTCCGAGAAGACAGCAGCTCCCCCAACTTAGAAGAATACCTTTGGGCACCCATTTCCGAAGCACTGGTCTAATGATTTTTGCTATGTTACACTAGTAACAATAGTATTATGGGTACAAAAGCTATGGAGTGTGAACCTGGCAGTGTAGATAACATTTCTTACATGTTAATCCGATTTTTCAGAGACCACATATTCCAGGCCAGAAAAGAGAACATTAACACCTGATACTAGCAAATAGGAGACAAGAAAATAGCAATCTATTATGGATTCAGTATTTATCTTCTGGCCTACTTGATGCACTTCTTCAGCCCTCATAGCATATCTGGAATCTCTAGATCCTAAGATTTCATTTACAAGGCCAAGTAGATTCTAGCCTTCATGATAACAATTTCACGCTGAGTAATCCAAAGTAATGTTACCTTCATGAATCTGCAGAGACTGAAGCAATAGATTTTGATTCTTCTCTGTCATATGCTGGTGTAAATCAGGAGACAGAACAATGGAAAACCACATACTCATGGACTGACAAATGTGAACAGCCCTGCCCCGATTACTCTCATTGGGATGTTAATGTTAATGCTTCAGGCATCAGCATTAAATATTTCATTGTCAGATCATCCTAGGAGATGAAATGGGGAAGAGACTAGGAATTGAGATTTCCTGCAGGGAGGAAAATGCAGACAGAAGAAAAGAGTGGGGTGGTGGGGAGACACGGAAAGGAGGATACAGAAAGAAAACAAAGATAAAACGCACAGTCCTAAGGCTGAGCATATTTTGCCAGTGAGTGATGCTGAATGCAAATGTGTTCAGGGCACAGAAATACTAACAGCTTAGACTGAGATTTTTAAAGAGTATAAGGGGGTTAGGTACACAAATCCCACTGATTTCTGTGGGAGTTAAGTATCTAACCTCCTTTGAGCATTCCAACCTTAGTCACTATATGAACGCCATTGCTTCCCCTCATCTTTGTGAAAACCTCTTGATATCGCTGAGACCACATCTGGAGAAGCAGGTGTGTGGTAGGAGGTCCTACTCTGGCCAGTGGCCCTTAAATGAGAATGTGTCCCTCTGCAGAATGAGTAATACACAAATATTATGGGTCACTTTTATTGCAAGTGGAGAATGAGAAAGGCTTGCTGGTCCTGTTCAAATTCTCCACTGAGCAGTAAAAATTCTAAGAAAATTACACTTAAGAAAAAAGTTAATACTAACTCCAAACTATAATAGTGTGAGAGTGTAGGTAAATAAATATTTGACTTGGTGGTCTAGGTTTGGAAAAGCTTAACAAATAACATCTGTAGTAGAAAAAGAGCCTGAGACATAAGCCCTTGCATCAGAAGCCTGGTTTGAGATCTGATGCTTAAACTAAAGTAGCGGTCAAAGATTTGCTAATATAAAGCAACATCAGCAAGAGACAGGCTGTAAGCAGGAGTCAGACAGAGCCTGGCAAGAACAAACACACACATTCCTAAGAAAGGCTAGGCGCAGGACACTCACACAAATGCATTCCAGAAGGATGGTACCAGAACACCCTGATACCAAGTATGGTACAAACACATCCCAAAAAGATAATGAGAACACACTGACCCCCTCTTAAAGATAAGGTCGGGATGACAGTATAATGGATAGAGATGTTTTGACTGAATCAACATGTACAAAGTAATGGATGGTAACAACCCAAGTCAGGGGGCAGTAACTAACTGTGGTCAGAGGGGTAACACAACTTGTTTGTATTGGTGTATAAAATGAAGTCTCAGAGGGAGTGTCTTTGGCCAGCCTAGGGAGGAACAGAAAGTCACGCTATTCACTGAGCTGTGTCCATTGTTACGGGCATGCATGTCTTAGTATCCTCACAGAGTCTGCCAGATGCTATTACCATGCTTTGAAGACAAACCTGGCCAGGTGCCTTCAGACCTTAATGGATCTTGTGGTTATTGGGCAGTTTGAGCGAGGTCTGCTGTGCTGGCTGTCTGCACAGAGCTGGGACAGCAGACAGAGGGAACACACACAGCCACACATTTCATGACATCATTTTACAATATCTACATATGCCAGACTAGACCAGCAGTATTTTAAAGGTGCAGTATTCAGCACTAAAGCAAACAATAAAAAGAAAAGCTATAAAGTGCGCCTCTCAAAAGGTGCACTCATGATCATACTCTAATGAAATTAGGGGCAAGATTTTTCAGACAACCCCCTGTAATGTACTAATTATATCAGACTCTCTGAAGACTTGCTTCCCTTTGAAGGGTGCTCCCAGACAATTAGGTAAGTAGGTCACACTGCAAATGGTTGACTTCTACTCAGCATATTTTTTTTTAAAAAAAAGTGAGTTGAGTCTGCAAATGGACTGTATTAAATTAAACTACATTGTGTTAGGGATTATCTACTTGGCTAGTTACTACAGTGCAAGCCAGGGTGCGAATCTATAGCACACCAGTTTGCTGTGCAGTAACATCTGGTGTGGACACTGGTACAGCAAAGTGAAAATCCCAGAATGTGGCTTAGTGGAACTTTCACTGCGCTGTAGCAACGTCCGCATCGGACGTTACTGAGCAACAAGCTGGTGCACAGAGTCACAGCCTGGCTTGTGGATAGTGACTTGTCATGTAGAAATAAAAGCAAAGAACAGAAAACTAAAAAATTCCTCTCCCAGCCAGCTGGAAGAGTTACCTCCACCTGCTGGAGACATGAAAATAACTGAGCAGAGTCATCCACCCACTTCCTTTTTTATGAGGAGGCGTGTCATAAACAGATAGCTAAGGGTTAATGTTTCTTTTACCTGTAAAGGGTTAACAAAGGGAACCAAACACCTGACAAGAGGACCAATCAGGAAACCGGATTTTTCAAAGCTTAAGGGAGGGAATTTGGGCGTGTTTCTTGGTCTTTGTCTGTTCTGTGCTCTCTCAGCTATAAGAGGATCTATTTCCAGTCCTTCTAATTTTCTGTTTCCCAGTTGTAAGTACAAGGTAGCAAAAGTATAGTCTTTTAAATTGTTTTGCTGTATTTGCATCTTTGTATCTGGCTGGTGGAGTCTTTGTGTATTTGGCTGTAAGTACTTTAAATTGTATTGTTTGGATAAGAGTGTTTATCCCTTTTCTATTGTTTATTCATTTTCTATAAGTTGAAAACCCTGTATCTTACCATCTAGGTTACAGAGAACTGTTATTCTATTCTTTCTTTTTTTATTAAAAGTTTTGCTTTTTAAGACCTGTTGATTTCTTGTTTCTCGTTGACCCACCAGGAAATTGCATGACAAGTGTTTTGCTTTTTTCTTGCCCTCATTTGCTGGTAAAAAGGAATTATACCGACCTAGCGCAGGAGAATTTGGAAGGAGGAAAATTCTTTGTCTTCTTTAGATGCAGATTCCAAGTATTGCATAAAAACATATTTGCTGGGAAATGCAAGCAAATATACTTTGTATCAAACGTGTCAAAAATGATGAATTCATACAGAATACAAATGTTACAGGAGACTACAAAGCTGCAAATCATCATCTAGTATAATAGCTTTTCAAACAAAAATAATTTAGGTAAACATTTTTAAGCCCGAAAAAAATTTATTTTTTGTATCAAAACCTGGATGTCTGATGGAGGGTGAAGGTACCAAGTTCCTGTAACTTTATGACAACATATTATTACAACTCTTCATTCACATTTCAATATGGTATTCCACAGTTTATTGAATTTCAAGTGTTTGAGATATTCACATTTACCTTAATGCTGCAATCAGGACAATTTAATACTGTATCTCTCAGCCACAATACAGCATCTGGAGTCCACATGCCAATGTTACGGGGAAGATCTGCTAAACAGCACTTCATAGCCTAAAAGACATGGAGTATGTTAATAGCACAAATGAATTACATGATGATGATGTACTACTGAAGTTTGACTGCACAGAAATCAGCTTTAACTCAGATGGATTAAAAGATTTATGGTATTAAAAGAGTGAAAGAAGAAGGAGTCTATTATGCTGTAAGTTACTTCAACCACTAAGAATGTGGTGGTCTGCAGAATGGAGTCCTTTTACCCATACAATAAGGCTACTACCACAGCCTTCTATATTAGCACACAAGAACATAATCTGTATTAATTTAAAACTGTACACTATAAAACGTTAGCACGCACAACGTAATATTAATTCTAACGGTCCACGTACACTGTGCTGAAGTGTGGTCCACAAGGTGTGTGTGAGAGAAGAGCTGCAAAAGGCACCCAGGTGTTTTGTGTTAACTTCTGTTTGCATGCTGCTGGCACAAATTAAAAGGTACATACATTCATGTTAATGTAGTCCTGTTTGAAAGAGGATTATGTTAACATGAACTTTGGTTCCTTTTAGTTTGCACTAGCAATGTCCACAGGAGGCAGTTAGCAATTCACACTCCTGTAGTCCATAGTGCAGGACAGGCAATCTTAAAATGTTTTAAAACCACAAATCATTGCAGAAAACATAGCTAAAATTATCAAGACTAAGACGTTGCCAAGAGAGGTATAGAGGCGATCAGCTTTCCTTAAAAATGATGTTTGTACCTGGGGGGGTATTGCGATTATTTCTCTCAGGAACTGTGATGGAATATCTCGAAGCTCTGATACTTTTACGGATGCAACTGTTCCAGTATCCATGAACTGCACATCTAGTGCACGACTACTGTGAACGCTTGTTATCTGAAATGAGAATGCCAGTTGTAAGGAAAACTCGATACTAGCAAGAGATCAACATAGTACCTTTAAAAAGCAATTTAATATTTTAAGGAAATGGAAGAAAATACGTTGTCAGTGCATTTTATTTTCCATTTCATGATGCCATGCTTGGTGAAATGAAATATGTTAAATGACAACACAAAAACAGTAGGTTAGGCCTGCAGGGATCTGTTCCACATTCCATCACCTAAAGTAAAAGATTACTTATGTATGTTTACTATTTGAGTAAGTAGCCAGTGTAAAATGATACACATGCCACAATCAGTGTCAAAGAATTCAATGATCCAGATTTTAGACAACCCCCAGACCTGCAAGAATAGCAGCAATTTTCAGTTGACACATGAAAGATAGTTTAGTGGTTTAAAAACAAATAAACCAAAAAAACCAAACAAATCCAACAACCTGTTTCTTACCTCCACACGTGCCCATTTTCCTTTACAATGGAACAAGCAGATTTTGCCACAGAAAGGTAATGAGATTAAATATTCAGGTGTCTGCTGCGATAAAGAAACAAGGGTAAATAAGTCAGTTTTTGACTTTTTTTGGTTGAAGAATGGCTACTCTTAAATCTGTTATCGAATGTCCCTGAAACAGACTTCAAAGAGAAACTCCTGAGCTACAATTCATTTACAAACTTAATACCATCAATTTGGGTTTGAATAGGGACTGGGAGTGGTTAGCTCACTACAAAAGCAATTTTCCCTCTCTTGGTATTGACCCCTCATCAATTATTGGGAGCGGACCACATCCACCCTGACTGAATTAGCCTTCAAACACTGGTTCTTCACGTGTAAGGTAACTCCCTTCTCTTTATGTGCCAATATATATTTATGCCTGTATCTGTAATTTTCACTCCATGCATCTGAAGAAGTGGGTTGTAACCCATGAAAGCTTATGCCAAAGAAATCGGCTAGTCTTTAAGTTGCCACCGGACTCCTTGTTGATTTTGTGGATACAAAACTAATATGGCTACCCCTCTGATACTTAAGTTTCTGTATCACTTTGGATTTAACCTAAGGGATTTAAAAAAAAAATATTCAAGGTTTTATTTCCAGGGAGAGAATGAGCACCAAAGCTGCCCTAAACCTTGATAGTATTAGGCCTGAATAAAGATATAGCAGACAAAACCAGGTATGCCAACCTGACCAAAGTCAGGCTAACAAAGGTTTGTGGGTAATCCCTGAGTGGAAAAGAACTAAGAAGCAGCATGTCTCACGAAGCGCTGGGAAAAAGTAAGATAAGAGAGAAGCTGCATTCCTGGCACAGTACCAGATGTGCTGTGTTAGAAGCAGCCCCTTTGAAGAATTGATAAGAACTCTAGCTTCCCAGCCTCCTGGTTTACACTCCCTGGTTTTGTTCTTTGTTTGTTTTTAACTCCCCTACATTTCTAACTTTAGGCATGCAAGTATTCTAAAGGTGTCTAGTTTCTAGTTGTGAAATAAAGGGGGTGGGTTGCTCAAGTGAATAATTTATGACGCAACGGAACTGTCTATATAGGCTTATACTAAGACGTAAAGAGCGGGCTGGTTCTCTCGGGAGACGAGCTGCTCTCTATTGATGCGTGCACTTGTCAATAAAGAGCTTTTGATCGGACCTTGCTGGTGTTGCCTGTCTCTCTTGCGGTCAGACAACGAACTTTGCTGTCTGGGTTAGAGTCCCTGACAATAGACAGAGCTGGAGAAAATTTAAAAACCGGTCTCGTCCTTAACTGCACTGCTTGTCACATCAGAGTAAAATGTGGGTCTTGCAAGTGCCACAGTGGGCTTGCACCTCACCTCTACAAAAGCCTTGCTGATAAGAAAAGTCAGGCAAGAATGAGAGGCATAAGGGAATCTCTTTGGGGGTTTGGGGAGAGCATCTTGATTGCTTCTATGAGCAAAAAACCTATTGGATTGGTTGTAAACAGTTCTTATCCAGAGAAGCATAAAAATGATAGACCAAGAGCAGAGACTACTACAAGAGATGGCTTGCAAAAGCTTCAGCAAGGAGACTAAAACTGAAACATTCATCAACCTTTGTATTAGAATGTCAAGTATCTTCAATATCCTGGAGCCAAAAGGATATTGAAAGATGACAATGAAAGCTCTCCTCATTTCCATCTCAGTCCATTACATATTTGGAACAGATGTAATCCACACACTTTATAGTGTATTTGACTGTTTGGCATAAAGAAAGGAATCGCAGATTTCTGTTTGAATACTCTGCCTGCACATCTGCAAAGACTAGAGCAGAGCAGAGGGACTCACTAAGAAAGGGACAGAATCATCCAGAAACAAGGTGTGGCAGTTGCTACACATGCTCAGTAACTTTAAGAAGCTGTATGACATGTTTTCATTTAGGGCAAACATTTGAGAATATAGCCAGATTCCAAAGGGGAAAGGTTATAAATACAGGAGGTAAAGATAGCCCTGTGGACTTAATGGCTGATCCATACAGGACCAAGACATGTCTGCTGCAAGGGCTGTATCCCTATCCCTGTATCACTTAGGACACTGCTGAGTGCTATTCCAGCTTTCCTTATTAAGGAAGCGGTCTATTAAATAATGTTTGACTCCACCGTAGGGTTTTACAGACCTAGAGGGAGGATCTGGGAAGGGAGAATGCGTCACCTCTAGTGGCTACACAGTGGTCCCCAACCTTTTTCGTCTGACGAGCCACAGAGGACCGTGGCGGTGGACGAGCATCTGCTGAAATGCTGCTGACAAGCGGCGTCAATAGGCGTTGCTGCCGAAATACCAACAAGCAGCGTCATCCAGAGGCATCGCTGCTGAAATGCCGCAGAAAATGGTGACATTTTGGCAGCAATGCCTCCGAATGACGCTGCTTGTCAGTGGCAATTCGGTGGATGCTTGTCCGCTGGCCAGTACGTGGGTGCACATAGATGTGCCGGTGGGCGACATGGCGCCCACGGGCACCGCATTGGAGACCCCTGGGCTACAGAGACTATGGAACCTACATTTAGCTATTAGCTATTTGAGTTGAACTGCAATCTTGCTCCAGTTAAAAAGAGAACAGGGCAGAACTCAGTGAGGTGATGGTTTATATACTCTTACCTGACTTGGCTCATGGGGAAAAGGTAGTGCTCTACAGAATGAGCATCTTAGAGATCCAGGGACTGGATAGTGGATATGCTGATCCCAATATCTGTATCCCTGTATGGATACAGACAACTGATTTCTGTCTCACCAACAAGGGAGCCAGTCAACTGTTAACTCAAAGGTTGGAATGCTGCTAGCTAGTAGGACCCCCAGACTTTTGTTTGCTGACAAGGCTCCAAAGCGTTTGGCTGCAACTCAGCCTTTTCCTTTTCAAGTTCAGAAGAGTGCAGATGACACACTATATCTATTATGGTCACTCTATAAAGACCAAAAATCACCTGAGAGAATTAGAGTGTTTGTGTGCGCTAACATACAGAAGTGTAACCGTCATGTTGAAACCTTGCATTTAAAATATATAATAGCTACAAAGTGGGGAAGTCTGTACGAGAGATAATGAGGAAATTTACTACATCCAGTTTACTAGCTTTTGTTTAAGTTATTCATAAGTATGTTCCAAAAACTATTTACAATAGCTTTTCTGTTTATTAAATGTTTTACTAAGAAATTGTATGGCACTCTGAAGCTGGCTGGGAACAGTTATTAACAGCTACAGTCTAATGCTTTCTGAAAAAAGTCCTGAAAGACAGAATTCCTGCTCTGTGCCTCAGCAAAGAGTTAAGCTGAGATGCAGGGAGCGTAAGACAATCAAAAACATTACCTCAGCACCTCTCTGCTCATTACACACCTTGTAATGGAAGTAGTCTTCCAATTTTTGCAAGATCTCATGGAGTTTGGCTAGGCCCTTCGATGGCACTTGGCAATATAGGGTTCCATCAGAGCAAACGTTGGTTACTCTAACATTTGTATATAAAGCATCTGCCTGCAACAAAATGTTTGAAGGAAGAAATTTAACAAGTTTCTGGTATTGTACTCCTTCCCCATGATTTAACACTTCAGAATTTTAAATGAACAAGTATTACATCATAGATAAAATAGTACCTGAAGGTGTAGTTCAAGCGATTTGTCACACAAGGCCTTCAGACAGGTGACGTTGATATTTATATCATCCTCTCCTGATGTGTCATACAGAACAACAAGCGGAATATCTCCCTTTTCCAGTATTTCCACAGCAAATATCTTGCCACAGGTTTGTGATTCAACAACTTTCACTAAAACAGGATCATCACAAAAGACTTCTAGCCCTGTGAAATAAGCAGTTCAGAATTTCCACCCATCATTTTTTCCACAGGGAAGTGTAGTATCTTTGCCTGCATTTGGGAGCTCAGCTCCAAGAATCAGAACATAACAGGAGATGTACTGTATTTGTAAAGAGACCTCCCCCTAGTTTTCTGTAACATTTCTTCTTTAGTGTAATTTTTCCCCCCAAAATGCTTTTGTATCATACACTTTCAAGACTAATAAACGGGATTTGTAAAGGAAAGCAATATCCCAAAGTAAAAATATTCTCCATGGTCACTCATGGCCATTTTCTTACATAAAAATCACAAATGCAAGTTACAGTAGGTTCTAAGTTTTAATTGCTGTATAAAAAGGGAAAACAGACCTGGAGCTCTCACTGTGGGAGACAAGTTTGGCTAAGGCCAAGAACCAGTGTGGGCTGCTGGCTATCAGAGCATCCCTGAGGAAGGGAAGAGTTTACATTCTGTGCATTTACTCGGGACATTGTGTGTCCTGGAAGGGGTGGAACTCTTACATGACCTAGCTGGAAGGCTAAGCCCCCACAACCTGGAAGGTAAGGCGTTGGAGGCTGGGTGGAGGAGTGGTAGACCAGAAATGAAGCACAGGCAGAGCCACTGCCACACCACAGGTCACTGTTGTGAAAAGTTTACAATGTAATTTAAGATATGGTGAGAGGCACAATGATCTTGTGGTGCAGGCAACTGGACTGGGATTCATGCCTGCATTAAATTCTGAGGTCTGCCACAGGCATGCATGACCTGGCTCAAGTCACTTCAGGTCACATTTACAAACATAAATAAGTGACTAAAGATGCAGACCGTCACCTAGTACAGCTGATCAGGAATTTTTCCAACAAGATTTTTGGTTGAATCTGAAATTTTTCAGATACATGTTGTTTCAACAAAACATTCATTAGAAAGGTTTCTCAGGTCCAGGATGGAATTTCTGGAAAAAAGAAAGATCCCCTATCCCAAAAGAGCAAACAGCCAAACAGTTAGGGCACTCATTTGGATGTGGAAAACCCAGGTTCCAGTTCCTAGTCTGCCTAAACCATGCTATTGGCCATTCTGGAGGATAGAGGCAACTCCAACCCTATCTTTGCCTCCCTATCCCCCTTCCCTTAAATTTAAGGAGTCTTGTTCCCCCCCATCCTCCCACTGGAAGAACAACAAATGTCAAAACCTCCAAACTTTTCATGCAACTGAGAAAATGGTTACTTACCTTCTCAAACACTGTTCTAGGTACACTGCAGGCATATGCGCTTCCTGTGCACTGTGCTGGAGTTTTCTCCCTAGCAGTATGCATAAGAGTGACCACACCCCCCACATGAACGGCTCATGCTCTGGAGTGATGGTACACAGTGCAGAAACATCCCTCCCCTAGTTCCTTTGCACAGGAAGTCAATGGTAGACTGATGTGTCACAGGAGGAGAGTACGTTGTGAATGGACATATCCAACATGTCTCAAAGAACAGTTACGAGAAGGTAAAGTAACTGTTCGTTCTTTGAGGACTTGCATGTGTCCATTACATTGTTGGTTTCTCCCAAGCTGTTACCCCAGGCAGCGGGGCCTGGAATCTCATCAAAAGACGGACTGAAGGACCGCTTTCCCTACATTCGTGTCCTCTCTTGATGCAGCAGACAGTGCATACTGTCTGGTGAATGTATGAATGGAAAACCATGTTGCTGCCCTGCAATTGCCCATAATAGAGACACAAACCACAAAGCTGCTGACGTCAAATGTGCTCTAGTCGAGTGTGCTACAAGCTTGTCAGGAGGAATTACCTCTTTTGCAGCATTACCAGCAGCACCATAACGCATTATCCATTTCAAAAGTCTATAGAGTTGTGATTGGTTGTCCCCCTCTCACAGTCTGTGAGAAACAAAGATTGAGAAAGAAACTTGAAAGGGCTTTCTCCTATCCAGCTACAAAGCTAAGGATCAAGGAATGTCAAAGATGTGGAGTCTTTGCTCATCCTAGTACATATGTAGCTTTGGGAAGGACAATGGCAGGTAGATAGATTTCCATCTGAATCAGTCTAAGACCACATTCAAAAGGAACCTACAGCGTGGCCTAAGCTGAATCCTGCCTTACAAAAAAACTGTGAATGGGGAATCAGTGACCAGCGTGTTCAGTTCTCTCACCCTCCTAGCAGAGGTGATGACTACTAAGGCGGTTACCTTTACCAACAGATATAGAAACAAGCAAGATGCTAAGGCATGAAAGGTGGTCAATAAAAGCAAACAACAAATTTAGATCCAACAAAGGTGCTGGGTTTGTCACAGGCAGAAACACTCCCAGGGGTTTTCCCACCTTTTTTTCTGGTGAACCAATTGAAGAAAATTGTTGATGCCTGTGAACCAACAGAGCTGGGGATGAGGAGTTTGGGGTGTGGGAGGGGCTCAGGGCTGCAGTGCAGGGGGTGAGGGCTGCGGGGTTCAGGGTGCAAGAAGGGGCTCTGGGTTTGGAAGGGCTTAGGACTGGGGCATGGGCTTACCGTGGGCGGCTCCCAGTTAGCAGTGCAGTGGGGGTCCTAAGGCAGGCTTCCTGCCTGACCTGGCACTGTGGACCACACTGCGCCCTGGAAGTAGCCAGCAGCAGGTCCAGCTTCTTGGTGGAAGTGTGCAAGCAGCTCAGTGCAGCTCTCGCCTGCAGGCACCACCCTCTCGCAGCTCCCATTGGCCGGTTCCCAGCCGGCAGGAGTGCAGAGCTGGTTCTCAGAATGGGAGGGCAATGCATGGAGCCCTGTCCCCCCTGCCTACAAGCTGGACCGGTTGCTGGCTGCTTTTGGGGCGCAGCGCCGTGACAGAAAAGGTAGGGACTAGCCTGCCTTAGCCAGGCAGCATTGCCAGCGGGACTTTTAACGGTTAGAGCTATCATCATCAGTCGTGGGCATCAAATTTTCTTCAACTGGGTCACCAGGGAAAAAAAAAGTAGGAAAACTACTGCTTTAGGGTACTGAAAACCAGGTGGAGGTCCCATTTGCAGCCAGTTGTTGAACCAGGAGAAACAGATTTATTTAGGCCCTTAAAAAAGCTGGCTGCTGTAGGGTGACCAAAGACTAAGAAGCCCTGGATGGGTGAGTGAAAGGCTGTCTTAATGACCAGATGTACTCTGATACTGTGCATATCATCAAAGAAACAGGTCTCTTTAACTGGCAATCCAGGATCTTGGAAAGCATACCTTCTGGTGCTTGAGAAGATAGGAGGGAGCACCAGGATAGGAAGAGCATCCACTTTTGGAGGTAAGTCTTGTGAATACAGACTGGTCTTTCTACTGGATAAGAACTGAATGAACACTATTCAAATAGGTTAACTCCATGCCTGAGAGTCACTGAGGAGCCATGCTCTCATATTCAATGACAAGGGTCCCTGAGTTATGTGTTAACAGATCCTTTGTGATCAGACGTTTGAGGGGTGTTAGCTCTGAGAGGTGGATGAGGTTTGAGTACCACTCAGCCAAGCAAGTGCTAGGATGATAACTCTTGCTCCTTTTTTGATGTAATTTGAGAAAGGTCTTGAGAATTAAACAAACAGGAAGCTAGGCATAAAGATGAGACCTGTGCCATGGTGTTATTAGGGTATCCCCTAGAGAGTCATGACCATGACCTCCCTTGGAGAAGAACAGGTGACATTTTTGTACGGTTCAGGGTAGGGGGGAAAAAAAAAAAAAAAAAAAAAAAAAGTAGGTTTACCCCAGTACCGTCAGATGCTGCAGAAGATCGTCCTTGAGCTTCCATTCATGATCCTGCCAGAAGTGTCTGTTCAGGGAGTCTGCAGTTGTATTCTGGAGGCCTGGTAGACAGACTGATGATATTTCTACCTGATTGGTGATGAGCCTGTTCCACAGCCTTAGTGACTTTGCATAAGGATTAGGACCTTGCTCCATGTCTGCTGATATAGTACACTGCTGTCCTGTTATCTAGCATTACTCTGACTGACAGACCTCATATGACAAAAAGGAAGTGTTAGCAAGCCTACCATACTGCTTATAGCTCCAAGATACAGCTATGGAGCAGATTCCTATACTGACCATGTGATTGTGCTGTCTCCCCCATTAGATGAGTTCTCCATCCCAACAGACACCAATCCATTGCAAGGTTTTTCCAGGGCACTGAATGCAAGAATGGGGTTCAAACACAGGCCTTCTCTGGATCTTCCCACTATGTAAGAGTCCAACACACTTTCTGAGGCACTGTGATGCTTTTGGAGAGGCTGTGTTTGTTTGGGGTATACACTGTTCTTATCTGTCTCTGGAGGCACCTGAGGTGCCTTATCACATGAGGAGTCATGTGGTCTAAGACTTTTAGGCAGCTCCTTAGGCTGCAATGTTATGCTGAGATTAGGTTGTACAGGGTGGAGAGAGTCTCTACTTGGGTAGGTAGGCCCTTGCTGTTGTGGAGCTGAGTAGCTCCTATAACTAAAGTCTGTTCTCTGAACCTGAGACAGTATGAATTTTTGTGGCTGATGTGAGTCCCAAATATTGAAATAACATTAATGCCCTTTTTGCTTCTTGCCTCTTGAGGTGACTGGCCCTGGAGAAGCCAGTCATCCAGATATGGGAACACCAATACTCCCCATTGACGTAGACAAGGGGCTACCACCGCAAGAATCTTTGCAAACACCCTCAGGGACGTGGAGAGTCTGAAGGGGAGAAATCAATATTGATAGTGATCTGCCTCAATCACAAATTTTAGGAAATGTTTTTGTGAAGGATGGAGGAGAACAGAAACAGGCATCCTGAAGGTTGAGCACAATGAACCAGACTTCTGGATCTAAGGATGGAAACATGGTGACTAGTGTCACCACTCTCAAGTGCTGTGCTAGGACATAGTTCAAGATCCTGAGGTCGAGGATTGGTCTCCACCCTGCACTTTTCTTGGGAACCAGGAAGTAATTGGAATAGAACCCTCCTTTAGAGAACACTGATGGCAGGGACTGGTTCTATAGCTCCCAGAAGAAGGAAAAGTGGATCTCTTGCTTTAAGAGTTCCTTGTGAGAGGGATCCCTGAAGAGGGACAGGGGTAGGGTGGGAAGGAGGAATAGAATGGAATTGCACAGAATAATCACTTTGACTACTTCCATTATCCACTTGTCTGAGGTAAGGTATCCCCAAGCACGTAGGCAACACACTAGTTTCCAGAGGAGGGGTTGCACAACCGTTAATCCAGCGAAAAGGCATACTGAACTCGATGCCCATGACTAAGGTGTCAAAAGTGTCTCAGAGGACGGAGCTGACTGGATACAAGACAGACTTGGAAGCCCGTTGGTCTTTCTCCTGAAAGGGTCCAAGTCTTAGGCCTAGTCTACACTAGGGTGGGGGGAAGAAAGGAAGGAAAATTGATCTAAGTTACACAACTACAGCTACGTGAATAATGTAGCTGAAGTCAACATACTTAGATCTACTTACCGTGGTATCTTCACTGTGGTAGATCCAGTCCTGATGCTCCCTTGTTGACTCTGCCTATGCTTCTCTCCCCGGTGGAGTATTGGAGTAGACCAGAGCGCACTCGGTGGTCAATTTATTGAATCTTCACTAGATGTGATAAACTGACCCCCGCTGGATCGATCGCTCCGGAGGTAAGTGTAGACATGCCCTTAGGAAAAGTATGCTGATGGTAAAGGAATAGTCTCAACCTCTGAGTGGTTTGAGATCTACTGAATCATTTTTTTTGTTCCAGGCACATCAATCCCCAGTAACCGCAATGTTGCCCTGAGCGTGAGGGTGAGTCTTTGAGTGTGTGGAGAGAGAATCCTGTTTTCTCACTGAAGAGCTTAGGCTCTTCGATGGGAAGTCTTCCATTGTGTTTTGAACTTCTCCTGGAAGTCCTGAGGTTGGTACCAGGATGCTCTTCTCATGACCATTGCCACAGCCTTGCATCTGGAAGCATCTAAAGTGGCTTGCAGAGAAGATTTCACAATCAACTGTCCTTTAGTAATAAATTATGACAGACAAATTGATTTTTGGTTTTGTGGCAATTGCTCAATAAAATGCATAAACATGAAGTATGTATTGAAATCTTATTTCGCCATCAAGGCCTGTTAGCTGGCAATGCAAACTTCGAAAGTGGCTGATCAATAGTTCTTCCTTCCCATCAAGTTCCACCTTTTAAATTCCTTATCTGATGGTGAGGATCTATATTGAGTTCCAGTTACTGTCATAGGTAGCCTCCACCATAAGTTCCTTGAAGGTCTTGAAAACATTTGCACAGGAGGGAAGGGGTGGCATCACTGCCTCATCCAGAGGTTAATATGGACTTTGCAGATGGAGATGAGATCTCCTCTGGCCGAGGCTCCTGTTCCTATTGTACATCTTCTGGTACCAGAGAGATGTGCAGAACCAAGGTGTGCTGTACTAGAGGATGTTCTGCAGAAGCAAGTGGGTATTGGTGCTTTCTCCTAGGCATCCAATGAAGTTAGTCACTGTAATGGCCCCACGGGGGAGGTGGATAAGGAAAGACTCCAATGAAATTCATAATCTCTGGGCCTAAAATGTCTGGTAGGTTCTTCATGCTCGTCTTCATGCCAGGGGCTGATAGGCGTAGGGTACCAGGAAAGATCCTTGTACAGAGATCTGAGTCTGAGGAGTCCTCCCCTGAATTAAGTGAGGGTGAAAGCATGATGATATGCTAAATAGGTACCAAAGAGTGGAAGTGTAAACCAGTCCCAACATGTTACGTCTGTGGGAGTACCATGGAGATGACGCTTTTAGATCCTTCTATAATTGACAATTCAGGCTCAGAGAAAAGCTCCTCTGAAGAAAGGACCTGGAAAGAGGAGGAGGGCTCTGATATCCTTCACCTAGAGTTGGTACTGGGTAGTGAGATGGGGGGCTGCTGCAGTACCAGGATGGTTGTAGAGTCCTATCCCCTTTCAGAGGTACTGCAAGATGCCAGTATTGGGATGTGATGTGTCTTGCTATTTCACAAGGGAGCGGATGGTGCTGCCTCAGTAGTTGCTCTTGTGGTGGACACATTCAAGAAGTGCTTCTTCCCTGGTGCTGGACTCAGTAGGAGCCTCTGCTGTACCCTTAGAGGACAAGACGTCTCATGTGGTGATCTGCCCCTATTCTTAGTTTCCCTGCTGGGAGAAGAATACCTCCTCTCTTTTGAGGTCTTATTGTTCAGGGCTGCAGACAAAGCTGCAACAGTCTCTGATGTAGAGGCCGATGTACAGGCGAGGGAAGCGAACCCTTCAGGAGCAAAGGAATGCTCCATTAGTATGAGCTTAATTTTACTCTCCCTGTCCTCCTTGAATTTGACCTTAAAACCCAGTCAAATGTTGGCAGGGTTGTGCGAGTCCCCCCTAAACACCACAGGCAGCTAGAGTGTCCATTGCTGTGGGGAAAGGACCAATGGCATGTTTCATAGCTCTTAAACCCTGGGGTTTTGGATTTAATCTTGTGTTGGAGTAGAACTGTTAACACAACAAGAAGGGAAAGAGCCCCCCTCCTCTTCTTGACCAACACAAAATAAGGTATAAGGAAACAGAATTAAAAGAAAAGCTACAAAAACAGTAAACACAAAATACGCAAGATAAGGCAGGAAGCCAAACATAGCAATAAGTAAAACTCTGTCTTGAGCTGCAGGTTGTACAGAAGGAACTGAGTGGCAGCAGGCTCATGCCTCCCTATATGTCCTCATTCAGAGCAAGATACACTGTGTTGCACAGGCGTGGGCCCATGAATACTACTTTGCAGTCTCTGGTTGAAAACTCACATAGTGCAGTGACGCATGCATGGGGACATATGCTCAAAGAACCAGGCTGTTGATTCACAGGGAACACAAAAGGTTTCAACTAGCAACCACAGATGGTAAGAAGGAACTGAGGGATCCTGCAGGAGGAACCACCCCTACAGGGACCCTAGAGAAAACTCCCCAACACTGGGTGTATGGGATGCACACCCCCCTATGGTGTAACAGGCATACACAAGCACTCCAAGACCTTGTTTTCTGGCCAGACTTAATGACTAGTAAGATTTACAAGAGGTCTAAACTCCCATTAAAGTCAATGGGATTGTGACCCTAACAGCTGCTTAGTGGCCACTGGCAATGGGTTCACTGCCATGTAACAGCAATTCCTATGAAGCCTGACAAACTCACTGCACCCTACACGTTGCTGTCATAACTATCTTTAAATAATGTTGAGAGATATCAAATGAAAGCCCATGACACATTGGTCATTAATATCACTGTAAAATGTATTATTAACACTGACACAAGCAAAGGGAAAAACACGGTTGCTTCCAGACAAGAAGCACTATAGTTATCAATCTGTCTCTAATATAAACTAAGTATGGTGATGCCAGAGACAACAGGCAGTTCATTTGCCTCAGAGGTAAACACCAATTACCAGAAGGATGAGGAAACAGCATGGTATCAGCACATGAGTCTCACCCCAGGGGGTCACCCTGACTCTTGAAATAAAGACAATGGAACTTTGGGGAATATAAGCAGAAGCAAATGGCATCTTGTTATCCATCACTTGGGGACAAAGCTGCGAGTGCTCTTTGTATCTCTAAACAGTGGAAACCCCACCACACAGGTGGGTGATGCTGAAAGGCTGCTTGAGGTAAGAAGCTTACTTTAGTCAAGGCTATAACTCATTAAATTTTAGAGAGAGAGGTTGGTGAGGTAATATATTTTATTGTACCCATTTCTACTGATGAAATAAACAAGCTTTTGACCTTATACAGAGCTCTTCAAAGTAAGCTCAAAAAAGTTTGTCTCTTTCATCAAAAGAAGTTAGTAAAATACAAGATACTACCTCACCCATCCCGTCTCTAATATCCTGGGGCCAAAATGGCTACAACAAAACTGCAAACAAACACTTAGAAGCATTTTAGCTTTTTGTTTTATTTGTAACCATTTCTGTCTACTATTCTTGCATAGTATCACTTAAATCAAGTTTTTAGTTAATAAACTTTTGTTTTATTATAAGCATATATCAGTGCTGTTACATTAAACAGAGTGTGAATTCCCAGTTAAATCAAACAAGTGGTGTGTGTATACATGTGGCAGAGCTCTGACCTTGGCCCTGTGGGTCCTGCACTTCTAGGTGGTTTATGCTAGCCTCAGTGGCTCACTGTGACCCTCCACATAGCCCTTCTCCCACTAGGGCCAGGGTTACAGTCTACTGAGACCTTTTCATCACAGGCCAGCAAGGAAGTTGGTGAGAGAGCTCCCACAGTCTCTGTTGTCCCTGGGGGCTTATTTCAGAACAGTTTAGCCTCCTGTCCTGACAGGAGCCTGACTTCTCCCAAGAGATGTTCCTGTAGTGGTGGGTTGGGGGAAACCCGGGCCTGCCCTCTACTCTGGGTTCCGGCCCAGGGACCCTAATGGTAGCAGCTGTTGGCAGCTAACCTTTCACTGACAGAGTTTCTACGTTTCCCTGGCCCACTTCTTCACAGCTCTCCTGCTTCTCCCTTCTTCACCCTTACCTTAGGGTTCCCTTACCGATGGTTTGAGGATGTCTTCATCAACCAGCCCTTCAGCCACACTTCCTCTCCTCTGGCTCCCTGGCTCTCCCCAGCCTGACTGGAGTGAATCCTTTTTATAGTATCAGCAGGGCCTTAATTAGAGTCAGGTGGTCACATTAGCTTCACTTGACTCTTTGCAGGCTAATTAGAGTTAGGTGTTCTCATTAGCCTGGAGCAGCCCCTGCTCTGGTCAGTCAGGGATCAGAAAACTGTTAATCCACTGGTCAGTATATCTGCCTTCTGCTATACCCAACTGGCCTGGGTCTATCACAACACACACAGAGACTCTCCTTCACCCTTCCCCCCTCCCACACATTTGGTAATTTCTGTGAGTGTCCAGTAACAGGATGGATACTGTAGGGAGACACTTCTGGAAAGTTCAGAAACTGAAGAACACAAAGGGTTAACCTACAAGGCAAAGTTAGAACAGAAATCTGTGGGTCTGGCTACCAAAACTGGAGTGGGAAGGAGTTGTCATTACTCAGTTCAGCACCAGCAGATTCCTTTTACGCTGAAGCAGAAGGGTAATGGTGATTTACAATTTTGGATACACCAAGAAAGTATTACAGGAACATAGGTATTTAACCTGCTTAGGGGTTTTTATAAGTCCTATCAAGTGTATCTGCACCTTTAGGAGCTTAAATACCTTTGTAAGTCTGACCCTTAGTGTCTCTGGGCCTCTGTTTCCCCCATATGTAAAATGGAGCAATTATACTTTCCCTTCTCTCCTTCTGTTTTTGTCTGTGTTGTCTACTTAGGCTGCAAGCTCTTTGGGACAGGGACTTATACCATGTGTCCATACAGTGCCTTGTATAATGGGGCTACAGACTTGGAGGATCTGGGAGACCTGCCCAGCAACATAAATAAGATGCAACAAGCAAGTGTAATAAAAGGAGTGAAGCAGGAAGGGAGGATAAGAGTAACTAGCTTTCTCCATCAAAACATAAAACACTAAGAAAACCAGAAAAATTTCAGCTGATCTCTTTCTAGTCTTAAAACAAGCTTCGACCATGAAATATACATTCAAGATCCCTCTAGATTCAATAAAATAATTTATTTTCTTCTGGTAAAACAAAAGCCTTTTGAAAACAGACTCAGCTTTAATAATCTAGCCAAAATAAAAACATTAATTTGATCTAACTCCATTTCTCACCTTCATTTCCCAGGTTTCTCTGAAGTAGGCAGTAAGGTTTTAGGGGTAAGGGCTCTTTCCCTGCCCCAACCTCTGTTAAGTTGCATGCAAAATTATGGTACTAGATATTTAATAATTATCTCAAAAAAGAGTTCCTCTTACCTGCTAGTTTACATTTTGCAGCTTGGAATGGAAGCAAACAGAAGCGTCTATCTAGTTTGTACACTTTGTTGTTTTCTATAATCTCACTGAAGCCATAATCAACATAGCATACCTAATAATTGAAAGAAAAAGAAATATTTATTTTTCATATTACAAGTATGTTATGTGATGGGGCACGGCCAGATGGCTACAGTAAAGTATGTTAGCCCCAGGCTGAACAAATCCCTAGGACCATGGTAACCAAATGACAGTTGCTCCAGGTTAATCAAGGCACCTGGGGCCAATTAAGATCTTTCTAGAAGGCAGTGGAGATAGCTACATTGATTACAACACCTGCAGCCAATCAAGGCAGGCTAATCAGGGCACTGGGTTTAAAAAGCTCACTCCAGTCAGGTGGGGAGGAGCCAGAGGAGAGGAAGTGTGTGAGAGGAGCTGGGAGCAAGAAGCTGAGACAGAGGGTGTGCTACTGGAGGACTGAGGAATTATCAGACAATCAAGCATTATCAGACACCAGGAGGAAGGTCTTGGGGTGAGGATAAAGAAGGTGTTTGGAGGAGGCCATGGGGAAGTAGCCCAGGGAGTTGTAGCTGTCATGCAGCTGTTACAAGAGGCACTATAGACAGCTGCGATCCACAGGGCTGGAACCTAGAGTAGAGGGCAGGCTCCGGTTCTGCCCCAAACCTCGCAACTCCTGATCAGACACAGGAGGAGTTGACCCAGACTATGGGTTCCACCAGAGGGGAAGATCACTGAGGTGAGCAAATCCGCAAATAAGCGCAGGACCCACCAAGGTAAATGAGGAACTTTGTCACAGTTAGTACTATTTTAATGATTTATCCAGAAAACACAAACTTGGTGGACTTATTATTTAGTAACACATTTTTATACAGCCAGCTGTTAACAAAAATCTGCTTCTCATTAACATGGTATATAATTTGCAATACCATTATATGAAAATTCTTCAAACTAACTTAATGTCAATTAAAAAAAGGCTTAGAAAAAGTGCTCCACACCCTTTTTCTTTTTCCTGAAATCACTGCAAGATCAGTGTTAGCTGTTTCTTGGAACATCAGCACTTCAAAGCGTACAAAATGATAGCGCTGTCTAGTACATATTGCCTCAGCACAGTACAGAAGATGGCAGTAAAGTGGTAATTCTGAATTTTTTGGCTTTTGTGGGTTTAGGCCAGTCCCTTTAATAGTATTTCAGTGCAGTTCTACGTATTTCCCTTTTGTTTTTATGAGAATGGAACCTTTTTGAGTCTCATTTCTGTTAGTTACATGGTTTGAGAATACAGCAGACTTCATATCATCTCGACAAGTATACTGCTTAGTCAGTGGGAGAAAATGGCTGATGGTGGTTGGAACAGAAGCAGCTATAGTGATGCTTTGTAGCAGCTTATACAGATGGTCTCTTGTTTTTCTGAACTACACACTGCACCATGCTAACTTCTTGAAGATCACCAGGCTCAGAGATAACAATTTAGAAGCCTTTCTGAAAATCTGATGTGCAAACCAGGCACTCCAGAAAGCCAGACTTCAACAAGAAATCTGGAAGTGATACTTCAGAAAGCAGGCTGTTCTTGTAAAGCACCACTGGCCCCCCTACTGTGCAAGCCATGGCAGTTAGCTGTAATCTGGAGAGAAATCAGAGGTACATTAGCTACTATTGTCCTTGTAGTTTTTCTGCAGCTAACACTAAAGCCTTCGAATACTGGACAGAGTGTCTCACCTCATGATTTCCCTGCTGAATGAGAACTCACACAGTTTTGGAACAGATACTTAAAACTGCATGTCTCCACTAGACTAATTTGTGAAGTGGACTAGTATTAGAAGTGTGTTTAGCAGATCTTAGTGGAAGTATGTCATGCTGACTAGGGAAGTAGAGACTGCAAAAAATAAAAACCTAACATTTAGGATTAGTTAGTATAACTACATAGTGACACTAGACACAAAGGCTTGAAATTTTTCTTAAAAAAAACCTTTCAGTTCAGTCATGTTCTAATTCTCTAAGTAGAGCCACCAAAAATACAACAGTGACTCTAGAGAACAAAGAACAAGAAGAGAAACTGCAGCAGTGTGAAGAGTTCAATAATTTTGTTCAAGGTATTATATTAACCAGCATGCTGAGTACAACAGCAGGACTACCAAGTCAGCGTAAGTGAGCCTAAGCTCTAGGGCTAAGCTGCAAAAAACCCAGTAAGGATAAACTTGTGGTAACTGCACTAGGACTGGATTCAGGAGATCAGCATTCTAGTTATCTATTGACATTTACATTCTACAGCTGGAAGATGGAGGCACTACTTCCAAGTTCCATAATGATGCACAGGATACATTAGTGTATTAGAGCTACCAGTGAACACAGACAAGCCTATCATAAAAAACCAGGAAAAATGCAACAGACCATTTACTTTAGCTGCAATGCTGTAATTATTTAAAACCAGTTTTTTCATATAATGAAGAGCACAAGCAATTTGTTGCTGAGTACTGCAGAGTGATCCTGCTGTGATAAATGCACAGCTGTTACCTGTTATTTATACTAGTTCTTTTTCACAAAGTGTCAGAACGGAAGAGTTGCTTGCCTTTATTCTATTGTCTTCCACTGAAATTATCTGAGCACGCAACCAGCTATCTTCCTCAGCATGTACAGCGACAAGTTGTCCAATGCTTACAGACTGCATTAGCAATACTGTGGGATTCTGACTATAATATTCTTTCATCTCATCTTCCATTAGTTCTTGAGCAGCAGAATAGTCTTTGCCCACGTACCTACAGTATGTCAGGGAAAACAAATCCACCAAAGAGGTAAGTACAGCAACAGAAAAGTTGAGCAGATGCAAAAGCTGAAACAGAAAAGCATACATGTAGATATTTAGTCACATCGGTATCTGAACTTTCTCTCAAAAAATGAGGATACAGAAACACAGTTATAGTTCTTAGAGAAGCAAAGAATTTAGTAGTACTATCTGAAGCTAGGTAAGGGTCTAATGAGAGACCCCATAGAACTGTTTGGATTCGATTGTAACTATGCAAAAAGAAAATTGCTAGTGGATCAGTCCAATACTGTAAGGGATCTTATAGTACTCTTTAGAACCTGAACTTTTCCAGTGAAAGTCCCTAGCACTTCTGGTAGTGAAGGTATATTTCATTTTATAAGCTGAGTGGTGTCTGAAGTCAGATATGATGCAACCAGGAAATTGGAACTTATCTTTGAAACTTTAAAGGATTGTGACCCTCCACATTCATGGAAACATCAGTGTGATTTCACCAAGTTAAACTTTGTGCAAAGGAAAATTTCCCCACACAAATCTCAGGGAAACTAGAGCAGCTTTAGGCATCAAACTTGTCAGACCATCTGCTGCAGTCTCTCTCCTGGATCTCCAGACTTGATCCCTAATACTAGGCAGCTGTCCTCGTTCATCCCTAGACAGATTTGTTTCCCAGAACAATCCATTCTTCAATTGGGTCAGATTCTGATCTCCCAGATTGCCCCTCCATCCATTTCCCCTGGCTGTGACTTGGGAAGAAAGTGAAGTTATTTCTTTAACTGTGGTTAACTCTAATCCTTTACTCATTACCATTCATGTGCTAGTTCAGCTGTTACTGTGCCATCAGCTGTCACACTGCTTCCTTTCACTTGTCAGTGGCAAAATGCAGAGCTGCAGTCTAGTAGATAGACAGACTGCTGCAGCAGCCCAGCTATAAAGGCAAAGGTCATATAAACCCAAACCAAGGGTGGAAGAGCGCCAAATTTCATTTAAAAAAATGTAAAAAATTATGCCATATAATTACTCAGGACATTCCTGTTTAACTAGTTTCTGGCAATAGTCAAACATCCGATTAACAGGGCATTAAATGATTTAGTTTTCTTAAAGCCAGTGAAGTATCAAATTAAGTTTATACCGGGAGAGAGATTTCTTTTTCCTGATTCTTTTAAAGTTATCTTTACATAATTTACTTAGATTGTAGAATCACAACACTCCACCATATGCTAAGATGTCCAGCTACATATTACTAAGTATTTGCCTTGTATGAAATGTAATTCACCTTTGTGAAGAGAGCCCATTACATATCAAGCCATGAAGACAGGAATTATGGCATTCTTAGCTACAGTTCATTAAAAATGAAGTGAATTTCATGTTTGAAAACTGAAAATGCAGCTCACTTTTTAAAATGTTCACTATGGCAGTGCACCCCTACTGTGTTCCTTCCAAAGTAGTAAACTAATAGAATCTCTGTCTATATATAAAAAGAGAATCAACTTGAGTGGTCAGAGGCTTTAACTTCAATGAGTGAGTTTATTCCTAATGGGGGGGGGGGAAAAAAAAAAAAGTTACTAACTATCCTGCTAGAAAGAGTTAAATCACATCCATGTATCTATATTGTAGGATCTATACTTGTAAATATATGCATATACCAACCTACCTATGGTGGCAATATCCCTATTATGAAGTTTATCAAGCACTTTAACCACCTCACTTGCACTCTACCCACAAAATCATGCTCACTAGGACTACTTTAACCATGCAAATCTGAATATCTTAAAATCCCCATCCAACTGCTTTCAACTTCTATTCTACCCTGGTTAAATCTCAGACAGCAGAGTATCATCCAAGTACCAATCTAAAGTAAACAAAGGAACAGCCGAGACACAGTCATGGTCCAAACAAATAAAAGAGGAATCTGATCACACTGATAGCATTGCAGCCAACACCGTCTCACTAGCTTCCCTAGTCATAGAACATCAGGGTTGGAAGGAACCTCAGGAGGTCATCTAGTCCAACCCCAACTAAATCATCCCAGCCAGGGCTTTGTCAAGCCTGACCTTAAAAACCTCTAAGAAAGAGATTCCACCACCTCCCTAGGTAACCCATTCCAGTGCATCACCACCCTCCTACTGAGAAAGTTTTGCCTAACATCCAACCTAAACCTTCCCCATTGCAACTTGAGACCATTATTCCTTGTTCTGTCATCTGCTACCACTGAGAACAGTCTAGATCCTTCCTCTTTGGAATCCCCTTTCAGGTAGTTGAAAGCAGCTATCAAATCTCCCCTCATTCTTCTCTTCTGCAGACTAAACAATCCCAGTTCCCTCAGCCTTGCCTCATAAGTCATGTGCTCCAGCTCCCTAATTATTTTTGTTGTTCTCTGTTGGACTCTTTCCAATTTTTCCACATCCTTCTTGTAGTGTGGGGCCCAAAACTGGACACAGTACTCTAGATGAGGCCTCATCAATGTAAATAGAGGGGAATGATCACATCCCTCGATTTCCTTGTAATGTCCCTACTTATACAGCCCAAAATGCCATTAGCCTTCTTGGCAACAAGGGCACACTGTCAACTCATATCCAGCTTCTTGTCCACTGTAACCTCTAGGTCCTTTTCTGCAGAACTGCTGCCTAACCACTCAGTCCCTAGTCTGTAGCAGTGCATAGGATTATTCTGTCCTAAGTGCAGGACTCTGCACTTCTCCTTGTTGAACCTCAGATTACTTTTGGCCCAATCCTCTAATTTGTCTAGGACCCTCTGTATCCTATCCCTACCCTCCAGCCTATCTACCACTCCTCCCAGTTTAGTGTCATCTTCCATACTCCTTCAGTAAGACAGATGACATGGAATGGGGAGTATCCCATTGGGGCAGATGTACAATTGCATCATTTCTCCCTCTCAGAGAGCGAACTAGCCAAAGCACTTTCTTCTTCCCACGGCAAAGATATGAAATCAAGGAGCAAGTCTATCTAGCTTTGAAAAGTGAATTAATTTGCCCACAAAGAGAAATATTTCACATCATTTCCAAGGACAGGTACCTTGGACTCACCAGGATGTCTACCTCCTGAAACCACTGCATTCATTTACCTCCCAGATATTACTGGGGAGTAGAATGAAACCTCTCTCATATGATCAGCAGTGTGAGATTCCATTAACCCTTCATGACAGGATGGATTAAATTAAGAGGGCAACTTCCACCACTGCATTCTAGCTTCTGTGCTTCAACTTCTGAAGGGTAGAGAAATGGAGATTAATAGTCTAGCACAAGACTGTTGCAATATCCATTAAGAGGCCTGGTGTTCTCCCTCAGAATTCAAAGCCAGCTTTTCACCTTTACTTCATACCAGTAAAACAAATCTCATGCATCGCCAGGAGCAAAGCTGAGTTCTGCTTGTCCTAAGTAACACTCCCACCAGCACAAGAGTGTAATCGCTCCCTACGCACACATCTCTAGAGGAAAATACAGCAGGAAAAATGAATATATAGACACACACATCCACCATGAAAAAAATGGGTGTTGCCATACCAACTATAATGAGACTAATCAATTAAGGTGGGCTATTATAAGCAGGAAAAAACCTTTTGTAGTGATAATCACGATGACAAGAAGGTGTGAGTAACAGTTGGGGAAAAATGCTAAGCCATAAAAATGTTGGCATACTGTGGGGCCATGAGGGTACCCATAACAGTGCCACTGACTTGAAGGTATACATTGTCCTCACCCACAACTATTTCACATCTGGGGACAAAGTCAAAAAGTTCAGCCACCAGGTTAGCCATGACGTTATCGGGGATATTGTTCCTGATGGCTTGTAGTCCGTCTTTGTGTGGAATGTTGGTGTATAGGGCTTCCACATCCATTGAACAGTATGTAATAAGTGTACAGTAAATTAATGTCAAAATTAAAGACTAAAAATAAAGTGTTGAGCATGGTTCCAGATCTGACAGAACACAAAGCTGTGGGGAGAAAGACAGGCTCTGTGCACCTCCCTTATTGATGTGAAGCATGGAATCTGCATTGGTTGATTAATGTTCTAGCATACAAAACCAAGTCCTTGCTTACACTGGCCATTTTCCCCTCAAAAAATCATCCCACAGTTGCTGCCACCAGTTCAGATTTACCATTATCTGTTTTTTAAATTAATTTAATCTGACTATAACTGAACTCTTCCAGGGGCTCCCTATATTTTCAGTTCTCCCTTGTTCAGTAAGTGTATCATTTTTTAATAACCTAGGCTCAGTCACAAACTCAAGTGGCCTTTCCTTTATTTTGATCAGTGATTTTTCCATTCAGAGAGAGTCTGGTATACCATCTTGGTTAAAAGTTTTGGCACAAACTAGTTTACTGGTTTTAGAGACAAGTTCAAGATAAAATTACAACCAGCCCCCTGCAATTGTAGCACTTAAAAATAAAAGAGTAAGAACTTGTTTGAGGTAAAGGACAACTATGTGAACGGTGTTAAGGCTCAGACTGAGAAAGAAAAGTGTTGGTCCTCTAGTCACATTTTGCCCATAAACCCAAAGTAGATGGTTGTTTCTGATACAATCATCAGTAGGCTTCAGAGTTAACACTCCATTTAGAACAGTTTCCATCTTTCTACAGCCCAACACCACTGTTTTGAGGCTCTTAATTATGTCTAACTAAAACAGGGGCGGGCAAACTTTTTGGCCTGAGGGCGACATCGGGTTTTGGAAATTGTATGAAGGGCCAGCCTCCACCTCTTATCTGCCCCCACCCCAGACTCCTGCCCCATCCAAGCACCCCTGTTCTCTGATGCACTCCCGCCTCCCCCCCAGGACCCATGCCCCATCCAACCCCTCCTCTCATTCCTGATCCCCTCCCTCGGGACCCCTGCCCCATCCAGCCATCCCTTATCCCTGTTCTCTGAGGGCCCCCCCGACCCCTGCCCCATCCAACCACCCCTTATCCCTACCCCTTGACAGCCCCCCCAATCCCTGCCCCATCCAACCACCCTTTATTCCTGTCCCGACTGCCCCCTGCTGCCCTATCCAAACCCTCCATCCTGACTGCCCCCCAGGACCCCTGCCCCCATTCAACCCCCTATTCCCTCCCCCACCCAACTACCCTGACCCCTATCCACACCCTTGCCTCTTGACCACCACCCTGAACTCCCCAGCCCTCTGTCCAATCCCCCTGCTCCATGCCCCCTTACCGTGCTGCCTGGAGCACCAGTGGCTGGCACCACAGCCACACCATCCAGCTGGAGCCAGGCCACGCTGCCGCCACCACCACCCAGCACAGAGCACTGGGTCAGGCTAGGCTCTGCAGCTGCGCAGCCCTAGGGGACTGTCCTGCCCAATCCACAGGCCAGATGTGGCCCTTAGTTTGCCCACCCCGATAAAAGGATTAGAAATTTAGTTTTGAAATTTAGTAGAAATTGGTATAATTGACCAGATTTATATATTTTTATTAAATGTATGCATAATTTGGTTCCAAATCCCTTATTATGGTACTTATTTAAATGTATGTTCTTATTACCATTACCTTTGATCTCCCCCACCCTTCTTTCCTCCTATTGCTCACCCTACCTTGTATAATTAGGTTAGTAAGCTCTTGAGAGACAGTCTTTCCCCCACCCAAAGTATCCGTAGAGTGCTTAGCACAATAGGGCCCAGATTCTGACTGGGGCTTTTGATGATTACTGGGAAATTTTTTTATTAAATATAAGCTTAAACTCTGCAGAAACTGACTTAGCCACAAGAGGAGTGTTGATATACCACTCTACCTAGTATCTGCTCAGTTCATCCTGAGGTGCTGTGTAAAGTAATTTTCAAGGGTTTGTAACTAAACTTTTTTGGGTGAAGAGTCAGCACAGTGGCTATTATATATGTACTTCACAGATTACATTTTCTACATTCTATCACACTGTAAAGAAAACTAGTAAGCCTAACATGGGATTTCCTGACACAAAGTAGCCACTTTGCTATGTTTATGTATATAACAACAATCCTTTCTAGAACAGTGGAGCTATTATAATGTTGGTCCTCAGTGGACTAAGCCACAAATTAACATGCAATCAATTCAAAGCACTATTAAATTATTGCTATATTAAAGTGCAAATTTTGGTACATAGTCATTGTCCTTATGTTTAGATTACACTGCAGTTTTCCTTTATAGCTGAACAAATACACCTAGGCTAATCGGTAAATCACAGTTTTAAAGGTCAGATATAATAGGAAGGTGACATCTGAACAGCATGATGATGAAGAGGACGGCAATTTAAAAACCCCACTGTCAAATGGCAGCTGAACAGCCTCAGCCCTTCTCCGCTTCTTACTCTAAAACTTATGCTGGGATTAGTTTAATGAATCTTCACTGAGCTCAATTCTGTTCATTTATATAATATTTTAAATGCGTTAGTATTGTTAGTAAAAAAAAAAAAGATCCAAAACGTCTGTTAGTCTATAAGGTGCCACAGGATTCTCTGCTGCTTTTACAGATTCAGACTAACACGGCTACCCCTCTGATACTTAGTACTGTTAGTGCAGTTTTCTATTGTTCTATTTTCTTTTGTAAAATAGCTTTTCGTGAGCCAAGTAGTGAGGAAGTTGATTGTGCAGAATGATCTCTGGATTTTAGAAAAAATGAAGAAAAGTATGAAATAAAGACTTGCCTAATAACAACTTCATTAGTGTTGTTCAATTCTACCACCAATACAGATGGAGATGCTTCTGCTGGAATGATTAAAGGAGGGACCATTATATTTTCTGGATGCTGCTCTTTGGTCTTTTCCATTAACTGAGAGCACTCTTGCTCAACCATTATCTTCAGATCTTCATGGATATGGACATTTTCAGTGGCATTCAGATTCTCATCAATGTACTTTGGTGGTTTAGCATAGAGGATTGCCTTTTTAGGGCTGTCACTTATCTGGTTGACAGTACATATATCAGAAAATAAGTCAAGATTATTCAGAGCATCCTCAGGAAATTTTACTTTGTATGTGTCTTCATACACCTTGGGAAGTGCATTAGCCCAAAGACCATTGGAATACTTAAACAAAATTTCTGCAACTTTCTGTTTGAAGTCAATATTCAGAAAAGCTGATTTGGTCTCCATAACTGGCTTTAACAAAGGATCTGCTTTTGAAGAAGTAAGGTTCTGAGATGTTCTTTCACGGTCTATGCCACTCTTCACTAATTGTTGCATTTTCTTAGCTGGATAAAGGAGTACATCTGTATGCCCACCAGTGCACACTTTTTCCACCTTGAAAAAAGGAAAGCATAGTGAGATGTTGACCATTTGTAAGTAATCTAACCTAAATATTTTAAGAATGAACTATTCATTTTATAGTGTCTTAGGAAGATATCTACAGGAATTTAAGCATGAACTATTTTATTTTGTTTGTGCAATGATTTCCCTTAACATCTCCTTTTCCCTTTACAGGGGACACTGACCAGGAAAGCAGGACACAGCCTTCCCAAAGTGAACACTGGATCTACTTACTGCATTAGGAGGTGCTTAAAGGCAAGTTTCGTCTTCTGCCCCTGTGATGGGCAGAACACAATCCAATCTACTCCAAAACTGATTTTCCCAGCCTTGGACCCTAGAGCTCATTATTTTACATGACAACAAAATCAGCACTGATATGACCTCCTCGTTGGCAGTTTTAGCAGAGATAAGGACCAACTCAAGCATGAGATATGCTCCTCTGCTCAAGAGTAGCTCTGTTCTTGAACTGACTTTTACTAAAACAAGGGCACTTGGAGGCCTATCAAATCTACACAGTAGGGGCCTCAAAACCTCCTCAAAGCACTTCCAGGCAGCTCCAGGGCCTCCGAAATTTGTCCATTAATGACCTCTCCACTTTGTATGAGGCCCCAGGCCCCTCCCCAGGGAAAGATTATTAAAATATACCAAGCCTCCATTGATGAGGGATTTGGCGGTGCATTTTTAGAGAGATTGGAGCCCACTGGTGACGCTCCTCTCTGGACACCGACTGCTGTCACATGGAGGAGAGGCCCTACCTGTGGGACTGTTGAATGGCTCATTTTCAGAAGCCCAGAGATGTCCTATGCATCTGACGAAGTGGGTATTCACCCATGAAAGCTTATGCTCCAATACGTCTGTTAGTCATGCCACAGAAAACTGTCGCTTTTACAGACCCAGACTAACACAGCTACCCCTCTGATACTTGGGGGGGGGGGGAGAAGACTGTCTAGCCCAGAGAGCAACCCTATTAATATGCACACTGGCATTTAGGACAAGGAAAACCAGGAATATAGGGAAAAGAAGCACCAGAGAAGAGATGGAAATGTGAACTAAGAGATACAGAAGAAGCAGAGAGAGAAAAACAGACTAAGATCAAATGTAGATAGATTAACTTGAAGGATTTAATGAGCTGTTAAATTCCCTTTTGACTGAAGCAGAACCAAATTTTAAAAAAAAGGTTAACACAGAACTGGTAACCATTGCTATACTTGGGACTTTGTACAGACTCCCACTTGAAGAACCCACCATTTAAAAAAAAAAAAGAATCAGTGAAAGAAAAACATGGTTACTTACCTTGTAACTCTTGTTCTTCGAGATGTGTTGCTCATATCCATTCCAGTAGGTGTACGCGCCGCGCGTGCACGTTCGTCGGAAACTTTTACCCTAGCAACTCAAGCGGGCCGGCAGGTCGCCCCCTACAGTGGCGCCGCTATGGCGGGT
>NC_133774.1:138134654-138136849 GCF_003597395.2 Chelonoidis abingdonii
AAGAAGGAACTGAGGAGCGGGCGGGCCGGCAGGGGTATATATCACCCGCCATAGCGGCGCCACTCTAGGGGGCGACCTGCCGGCCCGCTTGAGTTGCTAGGGTAAAAGTTTCCGACGAACGTGCACACGCGGCGCGTACACCTGCTGGAATGGATATGAGCAAGCACTCGAAGAAGAATTCTCAATTCATAATGGCTGTGGCAAATATGGAAGAGCGACCATGTTGTTACTCTGCATGCTTCCTCCACTGAATGCTGAGGCTCAAGCAGCCCAGGAGAAAGCAGTGATCCCCTCATGGAGCATGCTAGGTTTCCAGAAGTGGCTTGCCCATTTCTGTGAACACTTTAAGGGCAGCAGTCTTAGAGGCTGTTTTCTTTACACCTGAAGTACCCGGGATATTTGTACTTTATTGGAAGAATGAGGAGAATTCACACTTTTTGGAGCTCCTCTCTCATTCTGGAAGGAAGGCAAGGTGGATGGGGTAAATCACGATGGAATTTGGTCTTAACTTTCAAAAGGAATGTAGTGCAGGGTTTTGGGACCTGATATATGTTTTTCTGAGGCAGTGGCTGTGGTGGCATCTTTAACTATTAGAAGCTGGAGAAAATTTGAGGGGCCATCTGTAATCTGAATAAAGTAGTGCAGATGCAATACTTTCGTGTTTACATGAAAAATTCAGCATTCTTGATGGAGAGTCATCTGAATATCTTTATTTGGCTTTGTTTGAATGACAGAGCCCAAGAATCTTGTTGGCTATGGGCAACTATGGCTCTTAGATTCATTAGTACAGCACTTTGACCTCATGGACTGCATTTTTGGGCTGTGGATCCTGGGAATGAGAGATAGATACAGACATATACATCATCAATGCTCCTCCAAAGGTGCTTACCTAGCAGTGCTACAGGTAGGGCAGAACCCTTAGTGTGGACGTGCCAAGGCAATACACTAGGAAACCCTCCAAAGATACTAGCAAATAGCTTCTCGCTAGCGTTCAAGAGTCCCGATTATACACATATAATTGAGACAGTGTGCACGTGTGTAACTATGGTTCTTTGAATACATTGCCTCTGTAGATCCATGCTGTAGTGGAAGGCTTTGCCAGCCTTCTAAAAAGACCCTATTTAATAATGGGCAATTCGTTCTAACAAAGAAAGGTATAACGCAAAACAACGGCTAGAAGTTGGAAGCTAGACAAATTCAGAAGGGAACTAAGGGTGTACATTTTTAACAGTTAGTATAATTAACTAGTGGAACAGTTTACCAACTGTGTATCCTCTATCACTGACATTTTTAAAATCAAGATAGGAAGTTTTTCTAACAGATCTACTCTAGAAGTTATTGTAGGAAAGTTCTCTGGCCTGTGTTACACAGGAGGTCAGACTAGATGAACGTAACAGTCCCTTTGGGCCTCAGAATCTATAAAAGCAATAGCAATTGGAGTCGCTTGAGCACTCCCTTGCAGAACACTGTTTTCAGGCCTGCAGGTATAAGACTGAACACATCCTAAGCGGTCACTGGTTTCTGCCAACTCATTCAAATATCTATTACAGAGTCCCAGCTGGGAAAGGAGGCATGGACATCTGCACAAGTATATATTTAAATTAATCTTCCTCATTTGAGAATGATTTCTCCAGATCCACATTTAACTTAACAGTACAGTACAAGGAAAAGAGGACAGAGAAGTACTAACTGAAGTGTTCACGAACTTCTCTCCCAAATGAGATGCTGAATCAAGAACATGGCATGAAAGGAACTGCAAATTCCATTGTACATCACACAAAGGGCAACACTCCATTAAGGATGCCCTGGAATGGAGGCCTTCGGGCCTCTCCAAGAGGAACTCCAGCTCTAGCGTAACACAAGGTTCAATCCACTTGAACCAGAGTTAATCTTCATCCAAAAAACATTATCTCCAAAAACTACAGAGAGCCTAGAAAAAGCTCTACAGGACACCTTTACCCCATTAATGATCTGGAAGATGGCGTGGATTGCATCCTCAGCAAGTAGGAACAGGATACAGAGGGACCTAGACAAATTAGAGGATTGGGACAAAAGAAATCTGATGAGGTGCAACAAAGGACAAGTGCAAAGTCCTGCACTTAGGAAGGAAGAATCCCATGCACTGCTACAGACTAGGGACCGAATGGCTAGGCAGCAGTTCTGCAGAAAAGGACCTAGGGGTTACAGTGGATGAG